>NW_023495864.1:0-25000 GCF_904425465.1 Colossoma macropomum | reverse complement strand
AACCGGAGCACCTGGGGAAACCTACACAGACACAGGGAGAACATGCAAACTCCGCACACAAAGGACCCTGATGCAAAAACTTACAGTTTTGCTTTAGGCTTGTTGTCGTGTGTTTTATGATGTTTACTTAATCTGCACACTTGTTTTTACTTTTGGATCAGGAAGCAGTTTTAGCATTATATATTTACAGAAGAGGATCTGAGACCTGCTACAGGCAATTTTTATTTATGTTCTATTTAGGGCTTGTTTTATCTGTCTAGACATTGAGATGTAAAAACTGCTGGAGATCATGTCCAGTTCTGGAGACGCTACTCCTGAAGATCGTTCTGGAACTGTGATCTGGCAGCAGAGACAGGAAAACACTGAGGAGAGGTGGGAAGAAGCAGTGCAGCTTCTTTTTAAAGCCACGCTCTCATCCAAGAAGACCATCTCACAAGTTTGTAGGCATTGCATCAAAAACGAGACAGTTATAAGATGTACAGATTGCCTACCTCATGAGTTTTATTGTTAGAACTGTGACACCTGTGTCCATAAAGAGTATGTCCACCATAACAGAGAGTCCTTCTCAGAAGGATTGTATAACCCTCTACCACCCTCTGTGTGTGCTCCCAGATAACATAGGAGGATATAAAATAAGCGATCAAGGTATTTCTTGACTCATTCAATGATCTAGTCATGTAACGATTATTAAGTGACTCTTATTAGTCCCACAACAGGGACATTTCACCTCCACATTTAACCCATCTGTGCAGTAAAACACCACATACACACTAGTGAGCACACTTGCCCGGAGTGGTGGGCAGCCCTATCCACAGCACCTGGGGAGCAGTTGGGGGTCAGGCGTCTTGCTCAATGGCACTTCAGTCATGTACTGTTGGCTCAGGAGATCAAACCAGTGACCTTCCGGTCACAGGGCTGGTTCCCTAACCTCCAGCCCACGACATACGTAATATGTCCTTTGTTTCACAGCCTGCTTTTTGCCAGTTCGGACACAAGCTCTCTTTCATAATTTTGATCCTTACAACCTGGAACAACCTTACATTCTGTCATTCTTGTGTTTATGAATGGTTTGTAATTATGTGCTGAATAGCTTTATGTAGTTTTATATTTACATGCTAAATAACCTTCTGTATCAGGGTGCATGCACATTAATATGGTGTTTTTGTCAAATTTGTAATTATGATTGAATGCTTTTATTTAATTTTGTTTGTCAACAGGCCACTATGATCTCCAGTTTGTTCTGAAAATGTACAGAAAATGTGGTGCGTCTTGGACACCTACCATTAAGGACATAGTGCTGAGTGGATACTGACCAGAAACACTCTCACTTCAGACTATATTTTTATGTCCTATGTGGAAATATGTGAGGTATTTTATATTGTACATTTTACATAAGCTTTTATAACAGTGTTCAAGTATACTTTTTTTAACAAGATCTTTTGTTTTTCACATTTTATAAAATTTTGGTCAGTAGCTGGAGCAGTGCCTCGCCACTGCACCTAAGACTCTGCCTATGAGCACAGGCATTAGCATACACCAGCCACTTACTGCTGTAGTTTTATTGCCTGCATACCAAAACATTTGCATGAATTAGGGTGTGCTTCATGTAAATTATAGGCATGATATGATAGGTGCCTGGGATGGGAACAAGTGGAAAAACACACTGGTCAGCTGCATGCAAGGCACCCAGAAAGTCAGGGTCAAAACTCGATAAAGAGGTTGTTGAGGTTGCAGTATGATGTTACTGCATTCTTTTCAGAGACCTCAACATGTTCAGTGGGGAAATTTTTGCATACCATCCAGAAGGACCTTTCGACTTCCCAAAATATTTATTTCTTGGCCTTACTTGCAGCACATGGCTGAAATGGATCCTGAACTCATCTCCCTCATATCCGTGAAGCCCATCCACTCCATCATGCATGCCAAAGGGCACAACATTAAATGTTATAATTCTAGATTCTTTATTGTCATTGCACAGGGTACAAAAAATTGGGTAGCTGTCCTACCAGTGTGTAAACAAAAAAGATTAAACTAGGAATCTTTTTTTTTGGTTCATTTTTTTTCTGAAAGTCATTTTTTCCCCCCTACTCTATCTTTTAAAAAGGTCAGCAAAATTAAGTGAAATTAACATTACACATTTTACATGTTGGGTCACATGTGGTGGCAGAAATCAGGATAGAGCTGGAACCACAATCATTAAGGAGGAGGAAGAAGTAAACAGTTACTTGTCACAGGTTGCTCTGACAACAAAGTACATGACAAAAGCAGGAGAGTTTTTGTTGAGCTTAATCTAATCATAATTGATTATTGATTAATTTATGCCTACATATCATGTAAAAGGAAAAGCTGATATGATGGCCATTCATGCCCGTGGATGGAATGTGAAGAAGAAGAAACTTCACATGTGTTCATCGCAGAGATACCTCAAGGTTACAGTGATGTCATTCATATTGTTACATTGGAGACTCAGAGAGTTGGGATGGGTTTAATGGAGGTTTAATAAAAGAAGTCATCCAAAACTTATGGTCACAAAAGGAGAGTAAATAGGTCATAAAATGTAATCAAAGTAACCAGGCAGCAGTACAAAAGGACAAAAGGCCCAGACAATGCAAACGCACAGGGACTGACTAGTGTTCACACTGAAAGGAAAGTCTGATCAGAGCTGTAATTAGGTGCAGGTGGGGTGATCATGGAAGTCTTCTTAAAAACAGGGTTAATGCTCAGGGGAAAGAGACCTCTGGTGGCCAGATGGGGGATTACCAACACATACATGCTCTTTTTTACCTATGCCTACAGTTGTATGCAAAAGTTTGGGCACCTTTAGTAACACCCCCTTTGGCAGATATGACAGCTTGCAAATGCTTTCCATAGCCAGCTATGAGTCTTGCATCCTGCAGGTCCTTTGTTGACTTATGTGGGTTGTTCTATGCTTTTCTTGATCTTAATGACATTTTGCATTTTTTTATAGCCTTTCTCTGCTTTATGCAGAGTTCAGTTTCATTTTCAGATCCTCGATTGGCTGCTTAGAAGGGCCCATGGTTTTTGTTAGTCCAAGGTTTAAAGAATCAGAGAATGTATTACACTCTGAAATCATCATAAGCTGACAATTCCTATTGTCAATTCTTCACCTGCAAAGCCAGTCCTAACCAGTCAACTATGGCCTTATGAGGTAATATTAAGTTCTGAAAATTTACATCGTAAAGGGTGTCTAAATATTCATATGCCACAATTACTTTTTTTTTTTTTGTATGTTAATTATATTAAGAGTTTCATTCTAAAATGCCATACATGCATTTGTAACAAGTTTTTTGAATAGAATAAAAAGTGGCTTGTAATTAAAACTCCCCTAATGATGATTAATTAATCATAATGTAGTGCTAATATTTCTTGTGTGTGTAAATCTCACTTTCAGGGGGGTGGTGTGGGACAACAATTCTTGAAAGTGGTCTATAATGAATTTTGAAACAAAACCCTTCAAATACAAAGTAACATTGCATTATCATTTGCAAAAAATGTTAATAGAAATAGTTTGCTGCAGAGTTTACTTCCTTTCAGTTTTTTTTTTTTTTGCCCACCACCACCCCCCCTCTTCGGAGGATGATTTTTTTCTTTATTACTGTTATTACAAATATCTTTTAGTACATACTGTCTTCATGTAGAGGGAGGACAACAAACTGCAAACATACAAGCAAACAAAAATTTCAAGGGGGAATAAAGGAGAAAAAAGGATAGAAATTGGAAGAAAAAACAAACAAACATATAGAACATGTAAAACAGAAAAACAAAATCCAGTAATTATAATATTTGTATCCTCAGACAATAAGTTGAGCTATAGCTTTTTATAATAACTGCCATATATATTTATTTGTGTGTGTGTGTGTGTGTGTGTGTCTGTGTGGGTGTGCGTGTGTGTGTGTGTGCGCGCGTGTGTGTGTGTGTGTGTGTGTGTGTGTGTGTGTGTGCGTGTGTGTGTGTGTGTATTAATACGTGATCAGGAATATTCTGGTAGAGGCTCCACAGGCAGGTTTAAAGCCTGTAGAAGTTAAGGTGGTTGTAGAACACTGTTAAGTGTTGACCATGTTTTTCTGTATTCCTGAGATTTGTTTTTGATAGATGCTGAGATTTTCTCCGTAGCTTTGTGTTCTATTAGAAAGGTTTTCCTTTGATCGTAATCTTTTTCCTTGTTTTCCAGTTTGTCAGAATGGTCTTTTTCGTGATGGTCAGCGCCACCGAAAGTGTTCTGTTTTCTTCCTTGTTTAGATGGACTGATGATGTGTCACCTAACAGACAGACTGATGGGGATGGGGAGATGGGTTGTTTTAACAATGAAGTTAGTTGATTTATAACAAGTTGCCAGAAGTGCTTGACTGGAGTGCAAAGCCACACGGCATGTATATAACTGTCAGGAGTGTTTAGTGAACAGTGTGTAATTCTAATTCTAGAATTACACACTGTTCACTAATTAATTCTAGTTTATCTTTTTTGTCTTTAATTTTGGAGTTTAGTTTGGATCTAAGCTGATGATATCCCAGAAACTGGTTACTCTCAAAGCCGTATGCCTGGGTTAAATGTGAAATGGTTCAAAGTGTTTATTCTGTAGGATGTGCTGTAGATCAGTAATACCTTTGCCTTTCCATTTGTGTAGAGTTGTTGTTTTTTTGATGGAGGGACGTCGGGGTTGTGCCATATGGGTGAGTGTTTGGAGGGTGACATTATAGTGTCAGTGCTCTTGTGCAGTTTCCACCAAGCTGTCAGTGTTGATGCTATCACTGGGTTTTTGAAACAGGATGGCGTTTGAGTGTTGTACTAATGAATGGTAAGTCTGAAAGTTGTATTTCATTACTTGAAGCTTGTTCTACTGCTCTCCATGATTCATCTGTTTGACTAGGCTTTATCCATTTTTTATGTATTGTAATTGATTTGCTAGGAAGTATTGTTGGAAATTGGGGGCTTCGAGGCCTCCCTGGGTTCTTGATCGAGTTTACTTCCTTTCAGTTAAAAAAAGAGTGAATTAATAATTTGGCCCAAACCTTTGCATATAATGTACTGAGTGTACAAATGAGTAAACAGTGTAATAAGCAATTTATTACCAGTATCTGAAATCAAGTAGTTGTTTAGTGCTGTGATCCTGATAAGATAAAGTTTGTTATACAGATGTCAGGCTTTCATGATTACTTTTTGAGACAATTTCTAAAAACATTGAATATCATGATCATTCTTTATGCTCCTGTTGAAAACTGGATACAACTTTACAATAAGATTACCCTTATAAAGTTTTATGAATTGATTAGTTAAAATTAGTTTATTAATGGTGACTAATTAGTTCATAAACACCTTAAAAATCATTAGTAAGCACTTACATACATACACATAAACAACAAGGGTAACTGTTTGCCTAAAAGTGAACCCACATTCTTTTATACTGTTAAACCTGGATTTTACTGGTTAAGTCCAGTAATGCCTCATAATGCTCTTCTAATGAACTATAATAAATTATTTTGTGACTTTTAAACAAATAGTAACACAAATGTCACTATTCATTATAATGCTTTTTAAAGGGATTATGACCAGTGCATAATTATACAGCACTTATAAAACATATTAACAATTGTAACCACATTATGTTTACAATGCCATCATTGAGTGCTTCAAGTGATTGATATTTTGTTATTCTTTATCATAAATAAATTACAAGATAAAATAAACATATTTCTTTGTAATGTGAGTTGAAACATCCAATTTCCAACTAATTATAAAAGCACAGACACATCATTGCAATTAAAAAACTTTCATTTCTTAATTTCTTACATTTTGCACATTAACAACTGTTTTGAGCAGCTCTCCCAGCTGATCACATAAACAAACACACACACACACAAACACTTTCTGTAACCACTTATTCTTCTGGATTGCAGTCACATGAACAGTGTCATATTTAACAATAAAATGTAGAAACAGTTCAGTCTTAATACATACTGAAGCACACTCATGTGCTTTGTATTTTCTGGTATCATGCATGAGGCACCCCAGAACACCATGCTTGTGTTTTTTAACCAACCAGTACTCCCATTCTATCAATCTTAGATATTCTTTTAAGAACTTTGTGGAACAATTTCCTCGAAGGCGCCAAATGGGTCAACAAAGTGCCTTTATGGCATACTGCGTGATGATTGTAGCCTTCTTCTGTTAGAGCTCTCCTATAGGCTTTCCACCCATCTGTCACAATGCCTGTACCTCTCTGAACATGACGGAGTATGGTGGGGATAAGGCTGTTTCTAGAGCGGTCTCTAACAATCTTGAGTATTGGTCTTCTGGTGGTCTGGTGAACTTCTAGAATGCCAAACACACTTTTTTTGGATCTCTGCCATGCAGACCCAATTCTACCTTGATTGTACTATGAAAAAAAAAAATTGCAACAGATTGTTCATACTGTTGCTATGGCGTGCATTATAAAATTACACAAAACATTATGAAATGACAAAAGAATACAATTATTGCTACACTTCTCTAAGAAAGAAAACATATACATTGAAGTAACAGTGAACACTTCACTAAATATTTCATCCCATCCCTATTTCCAAAAAAATATTGGAGGACCCTATTCAACTTAGTGGTAATATTAAACCTTGTCAAATAAAGTCTGTTGCAAGAGTGCATAGTTTTGTTTCAGTCATTTTACTTCATTTTTTGTGATTATTAGCACAGATATTTGCACAGTGTCCCCTTGTGTAGAATCTTCAGTTTGGCTATTAATGAGTGGGTGACTTAGTGAGTGACTTAATTAATGCTTTAGTTAATGAGTAAGTGAGTGACTGAGTTAGTGTGTTACTGTGTTAGATAGTGAGTTAGTGTATTAATTAATGAGTGAGTTAATAATTGAGTCAGTGACTTAGTTAATGACTGAGTTAGGGTGTTAGTGAATTAGTTAAGTGAGTGTGAGTGAGTTAGTATGTTAGTTAGTGAGTTAATAAGTTAATTTGTTTGTGAATGAGTGATCTAGTGAGTCAGTTAGTGAATAAGTTACTAAGCTAGTGAATAAATTAATGAATTGGTGAACAAGTTAGTTAATGAATGTGTGAGTGAATTCATGGGTGAGTTTGTGAGTGGTTTTTGAGTGGGTTAATGAATAGGTTAGTTTTTTTTTTATTTTATTTTACTGAAATCTAATTGGCAGATTTCTTAATATTGTCTGAGTTTGTGGTATTCACAAGCACTTACTTTTCTTTTATGTGAAAACTTGCTTTCATCCAGCAACACAAATAAGTGCCGTCCACCAACTTCCATTGCACCTTGCTTGCAGACTTTGCTGATAGCACGCCTGCAGACCTTAAAGGACAATTAAATGTTATAAGTTTGACACCCTTTAAATAGACACAACAGTGGTGCAACATATTTTCTGTACAAACCCTCCAAGCCTTGTGAATAAGGTAAAATGTATGATTAACATCTGTATATATTTGTTGCATTTCCAGAGATTATCCTTCTAAGGAGATACATCTTTACCAGAACACCCTTTATGATTTAACCAATTAAAAGAAAACCAATGATAATTTGTTCAGCTGTGAACAATCCCTGCTGAAAAATCCAACTAAGACCAATTTTTGTTGGTAACTGGTTTCAGATTGTCTAAGTTGGTCTTTGATGGTCATTAGCTAGATTCTTTTGGTCTAATATGGTCAATGTGGTTGACCAGCTGGATTTCCAGCTGTACTAGACAAAAACATACCCTATGCTGGTCTACTGGTTAAACTGGTAGTCCAACTTGGTTAAGATGGTCATGCTGGTAGAGCAGCTAAACCATCAAACCCAAATTAAAACATGCTCTATGCTGGTCAACCAGCTAAGCCAATGTATCAGCTTAACCAGCTTAACTATCTTGAGCCAGGTTAGGTTTGTCAGAACAATACCATAAAATTGAATTGTTTTAGCAAAATTTGCACACAACTGTAAATGAACTCCAGATGATTTTACAGATGTCTATGTGACCTATAAAAATGGTTCCTTTGCAGACAGACACTGTTTTGCCTCAGGAACAATGTCTTTTCCATGTCCTATTGGTGAAAAGGATATATGACGTTAATATGAATACATTTAAAATATATATAAAATTCTCAGTCAAAAAGATATGCTCTACTGTCTACAAGGAAAATATCCTTAGGCTACTGTAAATAGGCAAAGTTTAAAAGCCTCAAACACATATCCAAATGTTTCCAAAGACTAAGTGTGTTTAACAATTTGAAGGCAATTTGGAGGTGATAATGTTTATAAATAAACTTCTATAATTGAACTGCATTCTATTAATTTGGGTGTTATTTCGATTAGAAATATTTAAAATACATCTATAATTCTAGAGATATGTGACTTGATGCAACAATATCAATAACAAAGTTGGGGCTTACAAGAAAGGGCAAAACCGAAATTAATGAACACTCGGTAAGCTTTCCACTATTAATCATTTAGATTTTCATAGTTCTGCTTGGTAACATTAGCTAGTACCTTCTATGCAACATTTGGTTGCTGAAACATTTTGTGTTGTAACATTCTCTGTTCAGATCCTTAGAATTTCTCGATTCACTAATGTTTACATTGGATGCTTGTTCAAAGATTGTCAAAACACTAAGTTGTTTTTCTTTGGTACACTCTGGAGCCACTTAGCTATGCTCGCTAATTATTGATGAAATGAAACAAGGAAAAGCTCACGTGCGTTCTGATTGCTGTAGCTAGAAGTTCTCTGCAAAGTGGAATACACAAGTATTTGAGCATTTAAAGGGTGAATCCAGACAATATGAAGTGAACATGTTCTGCTTCAATGGAACTGAACACTTCTAGAGGGCTAGTAAACAGTTTCACTTCACAGAAAGCTGCAGACCAGGTTACTGATCAGTGCAGGTCTCTTAGCACCTGTTGCACAGTTTGATGATGTTGCAGGACACGAAGGTATTTAATTAACTGTAGTTCACTTAACCCCCAAGTTTTCAAGCCTGGACCCTGGAGTAGCCACAGCCCTGCACATTTCTGCTTTCCAGCTCGACCACATCCACTTCAACATGGGAAGAGCTTAATAATTCACTAATTACTCAGATGAGGTGTATTGTAGCAAGGCAATCACAAAAACACTATCAGAAACATAAAATATGCAGGGGTTCTCCAAGACCAGGGTTATGAATTGCTGGCTTCTGTGCTCAGCGTGTAGGGCAGGACACTGTGAACATTTTTGTGTTTCTCACATCTAGCACACCTAATTCCACTCAATAATGGGCTGGTTCAGGTATGCAGAGTGAGGAAAACACAAAAACATGCAGGACCAGAACTGGGAACCACTGGCATAGGGAATATAAGGCAGGGCTTTCCAACTCTGGTCCTGTAGCCCCCCTGCTCTGCATTTTAGTGTTTTCCATGCTTCCAACATGCCTGCTCCAACTAAGCAGATCACTGACAAGCCCTTCCTGAGTTGAACTGGTTGTTTCAGAACAGGGAAAATGTGCAGGACAAGTGGCTTCAGGATCAGGGCTGATGACCCTGATATAAGGATTTGCTTTGGGACACTAAATCGAATGCAGTTAAAGTGTAAATTAGAAATCATTTTGTCAAGAAATTAAATGTGTGTATTTTGCTACTGAGTTAAGCATAATTATTTTTCTCTGTTTTACAAATACAAGTAAAAATGCTAGCTAAAAAAGTTACGCTAGTTAAAAAAAAGCATTCCTTCATTTTGTCCACAAGTTTGGTGGAGGAAAAAGGACAAGAGAGGACAAATTAATAATAATAATAATAATAATAATAATAATAATTTATATAGCATTTTCCACACTGGTGGCAGCTCAAAGTGCTTTACAGACAGGTGATAAAACAACTATACAAGAAATCATGAGTACTTATTTAGTATCAGAAGAAAATGAAACATATCAAATTAGAAGATAAACACCGAAAGACATAGAGTTTAAATTAAATGCTAAGTTAAAGAGAGACGTTTTTATTCCTCTGAGGTCCAGGGAGAAAAGAGGAGTCACTTCTCCTGGTTAGTGTGACACTCTCATGTTTGACCAATTTATTTCTGGTCACCTCCTCATGGAGATGGACTGTCTTACAGAGTTCACCCTAGCCTTCCCCCTCCCAGTACTGTTAACACTGTGTGATGGGGAGTGTCCTATCTGGTGGGTGGGAATTGGAAATAGATAAATCGGGTGGAGAAAATGGTTCTTTAACTTGTAACAATGATGGAAACTTTTGGTGCTTTATAGAACCATTTTTAATGGATTCTTTAAAGAGGTTATACAAGAATTTTCCATGTATTCAAAGAACTGCTTTATTAAGCAAAGAACCATTTTAAGCAATGAAATGTTTCTTTGAGCTGTTCTCTGTAGAATGATTGGCTTTATTAAAGAATCCTTGAAGAGCCCCTGTGTTGGAGCTGACCTTTGTAGAATGGTAAATCTCTTGTAGGGCTGTTGTTTGGTATTGATTGCCATCAGATTTATTGTATTAATTTACTTACTTTTTTTTTTTTTTAGTTGGGTAGTCAATGCATGGCAATGAGCATGTCTCCACAGTAGATCATGTTGACCTACCTGGTAACTTCAGTTTATTTATTGTTTTAGAGAGTGTCTGCATTTTAAAGGATTGCAAAGAACGACTGAAATAAGTTGTTGGGATGATTTCTGAGTTCAGCCCATTCATCTGAGTGGAAAGTAAGGCAGTCTTCCACCAAAGAAAGATGACCGACTGCCAGACCACAGCTGATGGACAGTGCATACGCTGCTGAAGACTTTTTTATTTTCGCAGAACGGCCACTATTGTGACCATGCAGCTGTGAACAGATGTCGGGACTGCCTTCCTAAACCTTTTTATTGTGAAGAATGTGAGGCCGACCACCACATGCTTCAGGTTTTACACATTAGAGAAGCAATGCTGGAGTGTTTTTTTCCCATTTCTCCAACAATCAGGATTGATGGAAACTATAAAGTTACTGAGAGAGGTAAATATGTGCCAGCAGGGCCGGTAGCTCTAAACAAGTTAATTTTTCATATTACGGTTGTGTGACACCATTGATGGACTGGAAACTTCAATCAAGAAAACCTAAGCGTGTTTGTAATATGGTAGTGACCAGTGTTAGCGTCCTCAGTTATAAAGAACAGAGCCCTGAATTTTTGTAGCTGTGTGTTTGCATGTTGGGTATATTTATGTATTTGGAAACAATTACTAATTTGGCAGATTTTATGTTAAATTTGTATTTATTAAATTTCTAGAATATTATGCATTCTTATTCTAGAAGGCCCAAAAAACCTGCTAATTTGTATGTGTTCCAACAGCTTGTCTCCTCCCAGTTGTTTTACCAGGGTCAATCTGCTGATGTGGATCAGATTTGCTCCAAGTGACCCCTGGAAGACATGTAATTCTCATAACAATGAAAGGTATGTGCGTTGAATGTGGTAAATGCTCCCCATAATGCCGTTGCATTTCATTTGCATGCTTAAAGGTTCTTTACATGGTGAAATAGTTCTTCAGATTGACATAGAATGTACGTGGTTCAATATAGAACCATTTTCAAAAGGTTTCCAAATACATTCATATGCAGCACATTTTCCATTAATCTGAAGAACGTTTTCACGATGCAAAGAATCCTTTAAGCATGCAAATAGTTCTTTGAGTGTTCATGATTTGATGTAGGACCATTATATTTACTAAAGAACCCTTGAAGAACCTTTTAAAGGGTGTAACTATTGTAACTATTTTCAACAAATACTATATGTTTAACAGATAGGCACAATATGTGGCGATACATTTCAGCGAACCTTTTTGAAGTACAGTTCTGAACAACTGTTCAGAAGAGGCAAAAATGATGAAAGATCCACTGATCTGTCCAGCCAGTCTCCCTGAACATGCTTGCAGTCTCAGCAGATGGAAACAGGAAACAGTACCGGTTTATGAAATCAAAAGGCTTAGTTTACTTTTAGTACTACAGGGTTGATGTAGTTCAACAGTTGTTTTTATACATTAAAAATTAATTTGTATATATTTTTCTCAATTTTAGGACTGGAGACCCAGTCTGGACTCTTTTTTGCAAAGGATGAGGAGGCTGCATCCTTTGTTGAAAACATTCATCGAAAGGTTAAAGCGATAAATGTTAGCACCATTTTAAGTAATAGATAAAGCTAATTTTGTATCTTTTACTTTTCCTCCTGTCTCTTTTCAGAGACCTGGGATCAGGACATGTGGCACAGCCCCGTGGGCAGCAGCAAGGGAGGCTGTCCAAAGATCAAGCTCAAACCAAGACGAGGAGGGCACAGAAATCGCTGTTTGCTGGCATGGCTTTTTGTTAAGGGGGTTTAATATGTATCGTGGTGAGGTGTTTGCGTACCCCCTCTTCTTCCGAAAAGACCTTCCAAAAAACACAATATTACCTTCTTCTGTACTGATACAATGTGTTAGTATTGGCTATATTTGGAAAAGGCTGCAGTGAGGTTTACCGAACTACAGAACCCACCAAATATGAAACCGTTTCTCTCAGTTATGCATGCAAAGACATACTCATCATAATGTGAGGTCTGTCTGTAAATGTATTATCCATCTTAAAACCTTTGAAGACAGACTGTGTGTCTGCCTGTTTAGAACCTGCAGACAGACGTCTGCAATGTCCTGCACTTACTGCAGATTGAAACATCTTTCCAAGTGGATTATTGTCAGTAAATCCTGTGTGCTAATAATGGGCCTCATTCACCATCTTTCTAAGGTTTTTCTTAAATGTGTTCTTGACAAAGGTTTTGAGGAAAAAGTCTACATTGGATTCATGACGTGTTCTTAAACCACAGAACTGTTCACACCTTTGTTCTCTTGAGTGTGCACAGATTCTGCTCACACCTAAGAACAAATCACAACATAACAAAACACTGGTGAATGTCAGAATCTTAGAGAGAACTGTGTAAGTGGGTTCTAAGAAAAAAATCTTCTTATGAATTGGTTGGTGAATGAGGCCCAATGTTTTCTTTTAATTGGTATCCAGATTGTTTGGGGTGGAAGGAACCAAGCAGGTGCTGGAACAACCATCGGTGAAGAGGTACCATTAATGCAAAAGTCCCTTTTATAGCTGCAAATTAATTTAAAACGTCTTCCAGTAAAATGTTTGCGCTTCTTATTTGTCACAGGTAAAGCAGATAAACAGCTACATGTCACATGTGGCCCTTACCACCAAACACATGAGGAAATAAGGCAAATAGTCGGAAATCAAGGGTTTCATTTTGTTGTTAAAATATGGGCATCTGAAGGTGGCGGTGGTTGTGTGCATGTTTTATTCTGTTTTTCTCTCTCTACAGTGAGGACTGACATGTTTACTATTCATGTCATGGGAAGGAAATTGAGGAAGGTGAAAGCATTGCACAAATCACTGTTTCAAAGATATCTGAAGGTGCTCCATTAAGCCATGAAATACATTTCCTACATAGTCAAACATGTCAGGGAGCTTTTGCTTTTAAAGACACCCAGTGCAGTTGATGATGCAATCTTCAGAATTTCATACTGCCTGGGTATTTAGGTCTGTAGAATTGTATGCATTATGCACTGTTTATACTTACAGTGATAATTCAGTGAACACTAGCTTACACAGTTTTACCCTTGGCTGATCAATTACTCCAAGTATTTAATCAGCCAAGACATATTGGTGCCTACATACACTCTATGGAGAAAAGTATTGGGACACCTACAAATTACACCTACAGAGCTTTTATGAATCCCATTCTAAATCCATAGGCATTAATATGGAGTTGGTCCCCCTTTGCAGCTCTAACAGCTTCCACTCTTCTGGGAAGCTTCTACAAGATGTTGGAGAGAGTCTGTGGGAATTTCTGCCCATTCATCCAGAAGAGCATTTGTGAGGTCAGACACTGATGTTGGACGAGAGGGTCTGGCTCACTATCTCCATTCTAGTTCATCCCGAAGGTGTTTGATGGGGTTGAGGTCAGGGCTCTGTGAGGGCCAGTCAAGTTCTTCCACACCAAACTCACCCAGCCAGGCCTTTATGGAGCTGCTTTGTGCACTGGGGCTCAGTCATGTAATTGGACAGTTATGACCGCCATTGGTCAATCTGTTCTCGGTGGGCTTTTAAGCAGACTTAACTTTTACCAGTTATCATAAAAATTGATGTGGTATGTTGGGCTAGGGCCTTTCTACTACCCAAGGACATGTCCTAGCAATCAGCCTCTGTTAGATGCTCTTTGTATTTCTGAAAGTGAACACTGGAATATCTCCTGTACCTAGATTGTGAAAGTAAAATTGGGTTCACATTTATGAAATTGTCAGTGTGAAAAACTTTCAAGTACTATGTTTATTAGTTGAGTGCACTTTTTAAGGGGCGGGGGGTTCATCAGATTGTCTCAAAAATTGAGTTTTCTGACCCAAATGGTAAACAGTCATGGATTATGTAATTCTACATGTTTGTAATGATGCCCCAGGAATGCATACCTCTTTTAGAGGCTATTTAAACCATGCATTACTATGGGTTTTGTGTCAGTATTGTACCTTGATATGATCTGGCTGGTTTCTGTCTACAGTTTGTGCTAAAATGCATCCCCAGTTTTATTAGATGAGATCCACTTTTGCTTTCTCACGTAAAAGCACATCAATATGTACATTTTTTACACTTCTGTTAAATGTGGTCGAGATCTGTCTCTGACTGTCTCCGAAGGTGGTTGGAGCGATCTGGTCAAAATCTGATAACAGTGCATCCTGTGTATGCTTACACCTGGCTTCCCATGTGCTCAAGTGAAATCAGAGCGTGATCCAATCAGCAAATATGTATGTTGATACAAAGTATAAGCAGCCTCTTGATTGACTAAATTGACCTCTGGACTTGGAGGGACACCAGTATTCAATTGTTGCCAATTAGGAAAAATGGGAATATCACGGCCATATCTACACATAAACATCAAACAAACAATACACATCACACAGACATGAGTGTGGATCACTGCGTTCCCTCCGTTATATAATCCGGTCCCTCTTTCTGAGAGTGATATTCCTGAAATAGTGTAATTCTGGACAGTATCTTTCTTAAACTGCTGCTCTGTAATGGTACTGAATGCAGTCCAGCAGCGATGTTGACCGCCCCAAAATGGTGGCGCCGTTGACACGCCTGGCTTGACCCATCTAGGTATGTATATCTATGGTAATAGATGGACTACAGTTTATAATTGTTACCCTAAATGCCCCTATATGGTGGGTGTTTTCTGATTAATTGGATTATGAGTATGAATAGTTAATGTGGTGTTTCCTGTACTTTGTGCATCCCTTAAAGCAGACTTTTAAAGATTACATCTTGCCAGTGTTGACACGAGCCTAAAGGTCACAAAGTAATCATTACAGTTACCCACACAGCTATAAACTCCACAGAAAAGCACTGACCAATAGAATGGGACACTCTGGAGCAGCTGCACATGAGCCTAAGGGGTATAAAGCAATGTGAAGGGGGACAAACTCTCTATAAATACTCTATTTATCTGGTGTGCAGATACAGTAGAACAACACAGAACAATACAGAACTCCAGCTGTGTGATGTCTCTGTCCTGCAGTCCATGAAGCTCTCTGTTATTTCTAGATGTTAAAGGTTAGACAGCATTAATAGTGAACAGAAGAGACTTTGTGAAGAAAGAGAAAGACACCTGTTCTTTTCCTTTTGGTTTCTCTTCATAATGAAGGGTTTCTGTATCTTCTGCTGTGGCGTCTGATCATCTCACTGTAAAGCCCCTATAAAATATACTCAGATGAGCTACTTCATTAAGTGCACATGCAGCTCCTTGTATCTACACTCACTGTCCACTGTATCAGCTCCACTGACCACATAGTTCCACTCTGTAGTTCTACAGTTACAGACAGTAGTCCATCTGTTTCTCTGATACTCTGTTACCCTGTTCTTCAGTGGTCAGGATATTTTGGATACTGGATGGCTAAGCGAACACAGGGTTCTGCTAACTTAAAGGGAAATCAACTGACAGTAACAGTTCAGGAAACTAAAGTTACAAGTACAGATTTTCGCACTTTCCACATTATTTTTGTGTAGAGTGATTTAAAGATGGTCAGTCCCCTGAAAGTACGATGGAGGAAAATAAATCAACATGGCCAACTGATATTTGAGAAGAGGACTAAATCAGGTGACACACAGTTTATTGTATGAATTGTAATTGTAAAGTTAGTTTCTTACACAAAAGTGTTACGAGCTTAGCTTCACAAAATTGATATATTTCTGTGAAGTTTTATGGCAAATCCAGACAAATCTACAAAATATTTGACAAACTACAAGTGAACAGCAATTTCATAACATTATGCAGGTTCTTTAAATACAGTGACCTTTTTTCTGAACTCATTTTTCAGCAACAACATCTTCACTTCATCATCTCCATCTCCTTCATCTTTACAGCACATTGGTAATGAAGATGTTCTCTTTCAGAAATGCTGCTGATGTCAATAACTGCAGTTTTGCTTTAGTTTTGCTGTCCTGTGTTTTATGATGTTTACTTAATCTGCACACTTGTTTTTGTCTTTAGGATCAGGAAGCAATATTAGCATTATATCTTATATCTTATATTCTTTTTAAAGCCGCGCTCTCATCCAAGGAGATCATCTTACAAGCTTGTGGGCATTGTGACCAAAACGAGACAGTAATAAGGGCAGATTGCCTACCTTATTTTTGTTTTACTGTTAGAACTGTGACACCTGTGTCCATAAAGAGAATGTCCACCATAACAGAGCATAACATAACATAACAGCAGCCCTTTGTCACACCTTTGTAGAGGGGTGACCGGTATGGTCCTTAACCCAGGTGGGTCTTTAGACAAAAAGAAAGGAAAACAAAAGAAAAGAGGGCTGGAAGAACAAAAGAGAGAATTACTTAAAACCTAAAAGCCCAAAAGAAGGCTTGAACGAGAAACGACTCCATTCAAAAAGTGTCCACAAAGAACAAACAGGTGAAACATAAAGCTGACCTTCCTCTCAGAATCACAGAGGAAGTGTTTTTGTTTGCTGATTATCTTTTATTTCATTTTTCTCTCTCAGCCTTTGTTTGAGCTGCTTTGTGTCCCCTCTGTCCTCCCATTCCTGCCGTTTATTTCCCATCTGCTGAGGTGCTTTTCCTGTTTTTGCCTGTGCTTCCTGGTGGTGCAGTGGGTCAGTCAGTATGTTGGCGGTTTGAGTCTGGCTCTGAGCCACTGCAACAGTCACCCAATTCACACCCCATCACCTCACTAAATTCATTTAAGACCCTTTCTCACAGGTTTTCCTCCCCCCGCTGTCCCGTACCCGCACACACAGTAATGTAATGTTTTTATCTGATTTTTAATCATGAAAATGTTTTTATTTAATTTTGCTCATCAAGGGTTTTCAAGACAAGTGTTTACTGAAATGTTTGAATGCCAATCATGCCAGTTTGTCACCAGCTGTCTGCAGATGGTAACAGGAAGATGTACAGCTTCTGTAGAACAAAGGGTTCTCCACGGTTCCCACAGCTGGTGGAGGGAATTTCACTGACCACAGTATAGAGTCACTTAGCTGGCCCAGTAAGAGTCTTAGCTGCAGGGGAAAGTCTCACACCGCAACTACGGTGTATCACACAGGAGGCCGGCCAGGAAGCCTCGAAGGCCGAAAGTAATGTTTTCCTGCAGCTGAACGCCTCCAGTCCAGCAGCCTCATAGCGGCGATGCAGCGTTACCCAAGCGGCCGGCCCGAGAGGCCTCATAGCTGCAGCATAGCGCTGCTCATGCAGCCCAACACTACAGGTCCAGGCAGCTCCAGTGCTGCCTCATAGCTCACTCTCAGCCACTATCTCTGTGGATAAGATGGCAAACTCTTTAGGCAAACAAAAAACAAACACAAACAATACAAAACTAACGCAAAACCAATGTAAAGCAGCAGCCATAGTGCACCAGTGTACTTACAGCACACACACAATATAATATACAAGTTCAAATTGAAATGAAATATTTTGGGATCACACTAACAACTTAATTAACTTTTTCTCTTAAATTTTTGATGGTAACTTGAAGGGCATTTTTTTGAAGGATTCTCTTACATAAATCAGGAGCATTATTCAGACTGATCTATCCAACACACTCACTGAGTATATCTGAGAAAATGATTAAAAAATTAATAAAAAATAATTAACTGGAAAAACAAACTCCACTATCTCAGAAAGGGAGACGTAGTCGAATCCTTTATGGAGGGTCTGAATATGATTCACTTTACTGTTATGATTGGTAGTATTAAAATGAAGTGGTCAGTCATTTCTAAGAGATGGGCGTGGCGTCTGGTTACCCTTCCTAGTAAAGGTCTTGAGTCCAGTAAGATGGAGTGGTCAATCAAATAATGGTATCAAATGCACCAATAACATCAAGCAGAACAAGCAAATATACACTTCCATGGTCAGAGGATAATAAGAGGTCAGTGCTGTCTCTGGACTGTGATCAGGCCTAAATCCAGATGGGAATCTTTCATGTGTGTGATTCCTGTGTAAGCAGGAACTTGGCTGTTGTGCCACAGCTTTTCCCATAATCTATAATGTAAAGGGAAGATTAGAAAGGTCTATGATTTGATAGCTTGCAGGGATCAAGATTAGGTTTCTTAATAAGAGGTTTAATCACTGCTAATTTAAGAGTTTTTGGTATATTGAGCCAAAACTATGAGATGAGTTTATTATTGTTTGGTTATTTCTGACAAAATGTCTGAGAAACCCTGTAGGAAGTGGATCTAATATGGAAGTAGGAGGTTTAGAGGAGGAGGTCATTTTAACCAGCTCTCTTTGTTGGAGTGAGATAAACGACTCCAGCCTCTCTGCAGTGGTTACTGTACTCAAGATCAGGATTGGCTTTGTAGGGCGGCAGGTTTTGTAGCGGTTAACTGTGCGTTTTGGATTTTTTAACTGATGTTTTCAGTTTTATTTCTGAAATAATTCATGAAATCATTGCTGCTGATATTATCTGGAATTCAGAAATATGATTTAAAAATAGTGCCAAGAAATAGCACTGTTTGGCCAGTAGAGGGAGCAAGTGGTCTGCAGTAATATGGGTGTGTCAAAGGGGAATTCCACCCAGTTTTCAGTGGATTGTCTACATAATTCAGTGTTTGAGGTGTAAACAGAGAGATTCAGAGTGGTTTGGTGTGAAATGGTTCAGATGTCTTTACAGTGGTGGTGATAGGAACTAGGGGTCGCCATGACTACAACACAAATATAGACATTTTATTTACTATCCAGAACCACCAGTGAACCTACACGAGTCTTCTGAGTTTATATGGAATGTTGATGATGGAAAATAGTGGAAAATCTGAAATAATAAGTTTTCTTTGGGGACTATTTTGCCTCACAGCGCCCTGCATGTATCCCTCCACCATGAATGGAGTTTAAGTTCTCTAAACTACCATAAAACAGTGTCTCAGTCATCAGGCAGTGAATTCATAACCATTTACTGTAGGAACTTTCTGTGAGGGAGCTTTTAGAGGAGGACGTCTGGTTCCTATCACCACCACTGTGAACAGTTCTGACTCGGTAAGTTTATCTAGAACAGAGCGTTTCACACCAAACCACTCTGAATGACTCTGAACTGCGTCTTAACTGTTTAAGTTTGTTTATTGATTTTGTTGTTCTGGTTTATCTATCCGGTGTGTTCCAGAGGAGGATGGGTTCCTCTCAGTGCTTCTTCCTCCTGTTCTGAGGGAGTTGCTCTTGTGAGGTTACTTGTGGTAAAAAGCTCTATACAAACACATTTGAACTGAATTTGGATAAATTATGGATAAATAAATAAATAAACTAACACACACATGAACAGCAGCACTTTAAGAAGTGAGGGTGATTATCAGAAGGTCAGAATGAGCACGAGGTGAGGACTTTACTGCACGTGGACTGAAACTCAGTGATTCACAGTCAGAAATGATTTCTGCTATAACTTCTCTCATCCACCAGGTGTCACCGTGCTCTCGTTGTTCAAAGCTCCACAAATTCAGATCTTCCTCAGGAAGAAGCTTTAAAACCTGAATGAGCTTCATCTGTTCTTCACTACAAACACTGTTCAAGTGGCATGAGAACAAAAACAGCCTCAACACTGCAGACGAGTCGACAGCTAAACACTAATGAACCTGTATTTGAGTTCATAACAGCATAATGTCAAATCTTTTTTCAGGATTCCCAGAGTTTTGATTCTGAGACATTCAGGGGGTCCAAGAGGTTAAACAGGGGGTCCTTTTGTAAATGGGAAGTTAAAAGCACTGACTGAAACTGCAGCTGCCATTGTCCGTGTCCTTCCCTTCCCTCTCCCATCACATGCCACACGCTACCTCCTCTACTCTCCACCCAGCTACAGCTGAGGGGGACGTAACACACGCCCACATGGAATGACCTGTACATGTACTGGGCAGAACTGGAGGGTGGTGAGAACACGGGGATAAAACAGACGTGTGAGGGGTGTATAATATGACTGTATTTCAGCCATCACCAATTATGACACATCAGCATGTGATACAGAGCAGTGTTTGGCTGTGTTGGTCCTGGAGGGCCCTGACCAGCACTCTTTAGTGTTCTAACTGACCCCAACACACCTGATCAGCTAACCAGCTCATTAACAGCTTGTTACTGGGTTAACGTGGCTGTGTTAAAGCAGGAAAAGGACAGTGGGCCTCCAGCATCAGGGCTGAGAAACACTGATAGACCATATAATAAATAAATCTAATATAAATCATGTGATAAATATTGTGGTAAAACAAATCCAAGAGATTCATAATGAAGAAACTCAGGTCCTCATTGTGTAAAAACCAACACAGTTCACTGTACAAAAGTCTAAAACAGCCATGAAAAAGATCAGAGCTTCAAGTTTGTCATTTGCACCACATCTGTTATGAAATTAATCCTTCAATTGTATTTTTTTTTGACATGTTCAGTTACTCACTATATTTATGTAAACGTTTCTATGTTTTTATATGTTACCAAATGTTTTCTCTATATACACACACAATATACTTTTACCAAAAAAATCACAATGAAAACAAAATATTTCAACTGTTTATTCAACATTAAACACAACTGAATGTTCACATGACCTGTTGGGTATTTAAAAGTGCATTCAGTAAAACATGAAATAACCACATAGGAATAATCTTTAAAGCAATTGCACAATTCAAAAACTACATCAGGGCATGCAGTCACTCACTGTTTGGGGCTGGATTGGATCACTTATTTCTAGAAAAAAATAAAAAATATATAAAACCAATGCATGACCCAATTTAGAATGGTAATTTTTCTGAAAAATAATACTGTCTGCTGTGCTGTAAAACAATTTCAATACTTATTCATGAGCATAAACTTACAAAAACATAAATAATAAGAAAAACTATATAAAAATAAAAATGCATCATTTGAACTAACCAACAGAAGATGAGGTTTTAACCTAACAGAACTCGGAAGAATTGACATGACCTGAATTCTAGCAGCCCTTTTAGAATCATCAACATTAACAATTAACTTAACTGCTAATTTAAATCTGTATCAGCACCACCCAACACTACCCAATGTTCTTGCATGCAAGGATTATGCAGTATATTATACTGTACACTATAACTTAAACAGTCATGCTCTTGTCAGTAAATGTTGCAAAAAAATTGTTTGGGTCAATATTATCTTGGTCTTGCCTAAATCTACTACATTCAACAGCTTTGGTGCTTTTAAAATATTAAATTAAAACAGTCCTCTGAACCCTCTGGAACACTGCAACCATTTATGAACATCCAGAGGTGTTAAAAAGGAATTCCACAGATTTATCAAACTGTCTGTATACTTCAGTGGTTGAAGAGTAACTGAGTGGTTCGATGTGCAATGGCTCAGAACAGAGAAACTTAAATATTTCATTACAGTTGGGTTGCCATGCACATAACATAACTACAGCCATTTATTTACTATCCAAAACTACCAGTGACTCTACATGGGCCTCAGGAGGTTTTTGAGTAAATGAATAAAAGTGATGGTAAAACTGTGGAAAATCTAAAATAACTGTCAACACCCTAGACATAATGCCACCACCTAGAATAAAATACATTGATCACGTTTTAGAACAAACTCATGTACACCTACCATAATAGCAATGCCTCCCACATCAAGCAGCATTTTCATCCAAGTTTGTTAGGGAGCTTTTAGACCTGGATGTCTTGTTCCCGTCACCACCACTGTAAACATTTCTGACTTTCATTGCCTCAATAGAATTCCCTTTAACAGTTCTAGATAAATAAAATGTTACTTTACCGTTTGAACTGTAATAAATATCAAAAGAAATACAGGGGGTACTACACAAGAGTGAGGGCTTACCAATAGGAAAGAGCTGAGAGGCATGACTTGCCGAGCAAAAATGAAAAAGGGGAAAAATGAGCAATGCTTCACAAAGCAGTCAGGTGAGGTTTAACTCAAAAGCATGGTAATTATCCTTAAGTATGAAAACAGGAAATCATTTTACCCCCAAAAATATTTGTCAAGTGCATGTCACTTGTGCCAAGCACAGATTTCAAATGGGGGAAACGGAAGTGTGTGTCTGGACAGTGGAAGTTCCATGTAAAGACAAACTGCTGTATGTGAGGGGAGGGACCAGTGGAGCTGTCAGTCATTTGCAGATGGAAAAATGAATTGGAGTGTACCAGCAGCAGATGTAGTACTTGCACTGCAAAAATATTTAAGATAGTAACTTCAACTTTAAAGCTTGTACCTTTGGGGACAGTTTAATCACATCCATTTCCAGAAAAAGCTTCTGGAACACCTCAAAAGTGTATGGCAGTGTTGGAGGGTATGATTGAGAGCATAAATTAGCCCCATGAGCAGCGCGCAAGCTTTAGCAGTGTTGCAGCATCCCGGCAAGATCTCTGCACCGTCAAGAAGGACGGATACGTCCACTGGATCCTCTCCATCAGCACCATGGATGACCAAGATCTTGAGGATGTGTTCAGTGACATCACTGCGGTTGTCCACCTGCACACAGTTTACAAGAAAACAGAAAAATGTATTGAGAAACAAGCAGAACTGATCGCATCATTTGAAATAACTTTCACAGCACAATTACAACTTAATTAAAATTATATTAAAAATAAGTATGAAATCTATTTTACAGTGACATTTATAGGAACATGACAAAGGATGGCTACACTCCACAGATTGTAAGGCCCTAAATGAATGTTGCTTTAATAATGAATCTCAGCCACATATTCTGTCTCTGCATTCTTACAGAGCCAGGTAACACTGTTAATTCTTGTGACTGTACTTCATTTGAATCCTTTGTGTTTGTTCTTCCAGATTATATAAGTTTTTTTCTCCCTCAGTGTGGTCTATCACAGAGTGGGCTATCAGAGTGGAAGCTCTCATCCCTTAAAGTCTTCCTCTCTTATTTTAGGGTTAACTTGCAGTTTAATTTAGTTTAAATTAAGACACATGAAAGTATTTTTAACCTGTACTGTTGAAAAGAAAAAAAGCACAATTCACCAGGCAATCTTCAAAAAGTACTTCTTCTTTCTCGCGAAGGTACAGTATGAGGCTGCGGATAACAGGATAGCTTACGGCTGTGTGATTAAAACAAACGTTAACTTTACAGTATATTGTATCAAACAAGCAGAAGTCAAACTACCTAAATGAACACAGACTCATTTATTATCTCTAAAAGAGCAAACTGTGAGCTGACCTTACACCCGTGAGAATCCAGTCATGCAGCCACACCTCCGCGGCGCCTCCAAACAGCTCTGCTCAAAAATGACGCTTATCATGTCGCCTTCAACGCGCATGCGCGGATTTAAAGGCGAGTACATTGGTTAAAATTTACTTAGTATTTCTCAAGTCGAGAGGCTTTTATTGTCATTCCATCTATGTACAAGTACACAGTGGAGTGAAATTACGTTCCTCCAGGACCAACAGGGAGCAACAAGGAACAAAAGAGTACAAAATTACAAAGTGTGAATGTGCAGACAGTGTGCAAACAAAAATTATGCTAGAAAACAATACAATAAATACAATACATTACACAGGTTTAGGTCTAGGTTTATGTACAGTGACAAAAAACATTTAAATACAACTAGGATATTTAAATAACATTTATTCAACCAACACAGTTCATATATTAAAAGAATAAATGGTGTATATATTTATATTTTTACTTAAATTTGTTTTGTTTCTACTTAATTTTAATATTACAGTGTAGACTTTATGAGAGTTAATTTAATATATTTTACCACACCAAAAAGTTCATTTTTTCAGTGTACAAAAAAAAAATACGAAATCTGAACTACATTAAATATCTACGAAACACACACGGACAGGAGGGACCTATTTACATATATAATAAAACATATTAAAAAGAAACATTATTTATTTTTTAGTGTGTAGACTTTTAGTGTACGTTATGACCTGGTGTAGGTCAGACCATAACAATATGAAAGAGTGCATTTTAACAGTGATGTGGGTGGAGAATGAAACACCAGTCATAACAATTAAGTCTGAAGACTGTATTATTTGTAACTGATATATATATAATATAATGTGTGTGTGTGTGTGTGTGTGTGTGTATATATATATATATATATATATATATATATATATATATATATATATATATAACAAATTAATTTCAGAAGTGACCACACTAGTTCTAGGACAATTCTACCTACTCTGTATTCAGACAAAAGGAAATAAAAGACAGAGTACTAACCCAACTCCCTGACTCACCATACACACAAATAAACCCCATTCTGAAATCAAAAGGCCGCCACTCCCTACAGCCGGTTCACACTGACTATATACAATGTACACAATATATACAGTTATTATGGAACAGGTTCAGTCCAAGTCAGGCAAAGTCAGTAACCAGAGAAACAGGCACAGAATCAAGAACTACAAAGTGAACATAACAGGAAAAACAGCAACATCGGTGAGGAACTGTCCTTCCGATCAGGACGCTGGGAGCCTTTTAGGAGGAGGAGACAAAACCTCCGGGAGAGGGAAGGGCGAAAC